>NW_024070194.1:31455448-31472815 GCF_014754425.2 Oryx dammah | reverse complement strand
TATTTACAGTTGCAAACCCAAACCACTAACTCAATACATGCACCCCAATGTTCATAGCAATATTATTTACAGTTGTCAATATATGTGTGCTAAGTCACTTCAGTCGTGTGTGATTCTTTGTGACCCTATGGACAGTAGCCCACCAGGCTCCTCTGTCCATGGGGATTCTCCAGGCAAGAATACTAGAGTGGGTTGCCATGCCCTCCTCCAGGGTATCTTCCTGATCCAGAGATAGAACCTGCAGCCCTTATGTCTCCTCCACTGGGAGGCAGGTTCTTTACCACTAGTGCCACCTGGGAAGCCCATTGTCAATATATGGAAACCACCTAAGTGTTGATCAATAGATGAATGGAAAGAAGATATGGTATATGTATGTATGTGTGTATATATACAGTGGAATACTGCTTAACCATAAAAAATGAAAATTTTCAACAACATGGGTGCACTTGGGAGGGTGTTAAACTAAATGAAATAAGTCAAAGACAGGCACTTATGATATCAGTTATATGTGCAAGCTGAAAAATACAACACTACTATGAATAAAATGGAAAAGAAACAGACCCACAGATACAGAGAACTAACTAGTGGTTACCAGAGGGAACAGGGAAGTAGGGGGAGGCAGTATAGGGGTAGGGGAACGAGAGGTACAAACTATTATGTTGAAGATAAGCTACAGAGTTGAATTGTACAACACGGAATATAGCCAGTATTTTATAACTATAAATGTAGTATAACCTTTAAAGTTGTGAATCACTGTATTGTACACCTGTAAGTTATATAATTTTGTACATCAACTGTACTTCAATATCAAATAAATATAAAAAATGGAAATCAAGTTCAGTACCTCAAAAATCTCATCAGTTGGCACATTTGTAAAACTGTTGCTCATTATAAAGAAAGAAGCCAAATAGGTTAAATCAATGAGGAAGAAGATAATAAAATGGAGGATAGAGAATGGAAAATGGTGATATCAAAAGTGAAGGTTATGTAATAGTGTGTGTTGTCCTTCCCACCTCGCAGAGTGACAAGCAACCAGACATTTACCAACTGCCACCTCCTTAGTAGGAAAGACAAGGAAAGTGAGTGGGTGGAGTTTCTTTATGGAAACTGGAAAACAAAGGTAACGCATTGGGTAGTGTAGCTTTTGATGCCTGAGAGTAAAGCTCTCTACATTTTGGTATTTAGAATATGAGGAAGTAGAGATCCTATAACTGCCTCTTACATGTCTGTTCTGCTATAAAACTTACTGGTACTTGATAAGCTCTGCTAAGAGCATAAAGCTTCCCATCAACATTTTTTTGAAAATATAAACAGGCAGTGAAAATATAAACAGGCTCACCACACATTGGAGTAAATCACCTGTAATTTGAAAGAAAAGATCAAGACTTTTAAAAAATTCTTAATATCACACAAAGATAATTTAAGATATAGGGGGAAAGTTAAGATATAAAACTCTCTTTAGGATGCCTGGAGAAATGTAAGATTTGATGACCAAAGAACAAGAGTTATTTTGTGATAAATGAATATAAGGAAAATATGAGCTCTGGGAAGTTATAAGTGACAAAATTAACAGAGAAATTGGGAGGGTAACGTTAGGAAAATCTCAAAATTAAAAACTTTAGAAATAAAAGAAAATATGAGAAAAAACTTTAAAATCTTAGAGAACTTATCCATGAGGTTTGATATCCGTTAAGTAGGAGGTCTAGAAGGATAGAACAGAGATACCAGAAGGGAGGAAACTTAAAATAGAAGTAAACATTTTTAGTGATAATGAGAAACAAAAGCTTTTAAATTAAATCGCTTAGCAAGCATCAGTGAGATTTTTAAAAAAGCTTAAATCTGTCTGTGCTTTTTTTAAACAAAAAGAATTAATATCATAAAAAGCTTCCAGGCAGGAAAAATAAGTCTTGTACAATAAGACAACAGAAATTTGATTTCTCTCCTTCCCCAACCAAAACAAACAAACATTAAACTAACATTAAACATGATAAAAAATGGTTTTCAAGACACTAGACGTCCAGCAAGGAGGTAATTCCCTTGAGAGAGAGATAGACAAGATGAACCCCAGGATTGTCCTAGCTTACTACAGTTGACCTTCAACAAAATAGGAGTTTGAACTGCACAGGTTCACTTACACAGAGATTTTTTTTTTCAGTGGTAAATAATATAATACGTGATCCACAGTGAGGTGAATCCACTGACACAGAACCATGAATGCAGAATTGCTTTTACAGAGGGCTGACTGTAAGCTTTATACGTGGCTTTTCATCTGCAGAGAGCGTCGATTCTCCCATGTTAGCATTAACACCCATGTCACTCAAGGATCAACTGTACTTTGAGAAAATTTCCAGGTCATGGCATAGGAAGGGGGTACCCAGGTAGATCCCAATGTACTTCCTGAGCTGAGTAGATGCTGCTAAGATTCTGATGAGACCAAAGCATCTAGAGTACTAAAGAGGAAAAATTTCCCCAAAAGCAGAACTCCCAAGATCTGTGAAGATTCCTCTTTCTTCCTCCTCTGACATCCCAAGTATTTAACAGAGTATTGATATGTGAACTCTTGTGTGATTTAACCACTGAAGCTGGAGGAAGAAAAAAACAGGTGAAATTATTCCAGAACAGTTCCTGATGCATGCTCAGAGCTGGGAATAGTGCCTGTTCCCACCAATTAGACTCAAAAAATGCATAATTCATAAGGGGCATTGGATAAAGTCTTCAGGAGGGTTTTGTCTCAGTAGTGGGGAATAATCAGCCCTAGTATGAGCACTGCTCTGGACCCTCCTAACAATTTATAAAAGTAAGACCTGAAAGGATCAAACTGTTTTAAAGTAACTGCATTCTTGAATAAAGCACAAGAATATTTGTAGGAATGTGAAAATACCTGGCAGCCAACAAGGTAAAATTCACAGTGTCTGGCATCCAAAGATTATCAGTTTACAGGTAAGTGGGAATATATGACTGATAATAAGGTAATCAGTCAATCAAAATTGACCTGAAATGGACAGAAATGTTAGAATTAGCAGACAAGAACATAAAACAGTTATTCTCATTGTATTCCATATGCTCTAGAAGCTAGAGGAAAGATTGAATAGGTTAAACAAATAGAAAATATAAAAAGGACCCAGATAGAACTTCTAGAAGTGAAAATTGCAATATCTAAGATGAAAAATATACTAGATGGCAGTAACATTAACTTAGACCCTGCCAATGAAGTTTAATGATTTTGAAGCCATAGCAGTAGAAACCATCCAAGGTGAATGAAGCACAGAGAGACTGAAGAATCCAAAAGAATAGAAAGAGCATCAGTTCAGTTCAGTTCAGTGGCTCAGTCGTGTCCAACTCTTTGCGACCCCATGAACTGGAGCACACCAGGCCTCCCTGTCCATCACCAACTCCTGGAGTTAACCCACACTCGTGGTTATCTGAGTCATGAAGATCTTTTTTGTGTACTACTTCTGTATATTCTTGCCACCTCTTCTTAATATCTTCTGCTTTTGTTAGGTTCATACCATTTCTGTCCTTTATTGAGCCCATCTTTGCATCAGATGTTCCCTTGGTATCTCTAATTTTCTTGAAAAGATCTCTAGTCTTTCCCACTCTATTGTTTTCGTCTATTTCTTTGGATTGATCGCTGAGGAAGGCTTTCTTATTTCTCCTTGCTATTCTTTGGAACTCTGCATTCAAATGTGTGTAACTTTCCTTTTCTCCTTTGGTTTTTGCTTCTCTTCTTCCCACACACCTGAATGGTCTAGTGGTTTTCCCCACTTTCTTCAATTTAAGTCTGAGTTTGGCAATAAGGAGTTCATGATCTGAGCCACATTCAGCTCTTGGTCTTGTTTTTGCTGACTAGAAAGAACATCAGTGATTGCCAAATCAGTCATAGGACAGAGTAAAGACATTTTAAAACTCAAAAAAATTTTTTCCTTCCATTAATTTTTTCTTAGAAAGCTATTGAAGGATGTGCTCTAACACACAAGGAAGTCAGCCAAGGAAGAGACAAATTAAGCCACGGGATCAAATCCATCATGTGAGAGCTTCAGAATGAAGCTGGAAGAAAGAGATAGATTATCTGATATCTTTGAACCAGTAGTTCTCAATTGGAATGATTTTGCTGTCTCATCCCTCTCCTCCCCGCAATATTTGGACATGCTTTTGATTTGCCTAGACAGGGAGGGTTGTTGTTATAGGCATCCAGTGAGTAAGAGGCTGAGGATGTTGCACAAGACAGTGCAAGGGCATCCCCTCACATCAAAGAAATAACTGGCCCCCAAATTACAGTAGTGTTGCTATTGAGAAACTAGTGTAAGGAGATTAACTGTGAGCAAATTAAGTGGGGAAGGTAGAAAAAAATTTAGGATTGATTTTTTTTTATAATACAAGTAAAAAAAAAACAGCTGTTGGTAGCTTTTGGAAAAACGAAATTTGTTTAAGAAAGTAAATAGGAGTATGGTATGTACTGGGCATGCAGTAAATTTTATATATATATTACATATATATCTTTAATATTATAAATAACTACTAGTATAGCCAGAAAAGTCATATCATGGTATTAGGTATGTGTGTGAGGAAAAGTGAGAATGGGGTTAAGTATAGCAGAGCTACATCTTTGTCAAAAGTCAGTATTTAATTTCTGAATTGAAAATGAAGAGATAGTGGTAGATGCTTATATCAAAATATGGAGGTAATTACCAAAAAGAAAACATTAAAAGACTTCAAAATGGTTGCCTCTGAGGATTGAGACAAGTGGCAGTTTATGAAAGATTGAAGTAGGGATTAAAATTTTTTCATTACAGGCCTTTAGTACTAGTACTTGATTTTTTTAAACTGTAAGAATATATTATTCTAATTAAAATTTTATTTTAAGTGAATTCAAAATATATTTGTATGTATATAAATTTGTATATGCCCATCAAAGATGATATTCAAAAGATATACTAAAGTCTGTGAATCTGAAAAGATAATTTCCTTCAGTGGGACACATTTATCAAGTATGTATAGGTTCTGATAATTGACAAAGTTTTGATATATTATTCACCAAGATAACCATTTCTAACTGTCAGAAAATAATTCTGATTGTCCTAATGATACTGACTCAGTTATTTCAGTGTTTTCCCCCTTGTATTACAGTTGCAAGATGTGAGTTTGAATCTATGGAATGTCTACAGCAAGATGGATCCTGTGTCCCTGGAGAGTTTGCTTTCCGAGGTAAAGAGCCACACTGTATTTGACATATAAATATTATAACCAGCTCAGTAACCTACTAATGATATTTAACTTGTAGAGATGCAGAATATATTTTAGTTTGAGTTTAGTTAAAGAATTGAGCACTTTCTTCCTTGATTGTTATCTTGAACTCCTTGGGAGTGAAAGAGGACCTGGAAAAGAGATACTGCCTCTTTAACTCTGAGAAACCACCTAAGATGAAACCAAGGCTCCCTGCCTTGTTCAAGGTTTAGGTTTTCACCTAAAGATGTTCTTTCTGTTGGGCCAGACTTTAGAAGAACAGTCCAGAGGATGCCTTCTCTTACTGAAAAGATTAAGAAGTTAGGATATGTCTTAAAGGAATTAAGTATTAGGGGTTGGCAACGTTTTTCTGTTAAGAGGTGGATAATAGCATTTTAGACCTTGTTAGCCCTGTGTCTTTGTTTGAACTATTCAACAATACTATTGTAAGCAATGCTTTAATGAATGGTTATGTCTATATTCCAGGGAAACTTTACTTACAAAAATAAATGGCCTGCCAACAGGCTGTAATTTGCTGACTCCTAGATTAAAGGATCAGGCATTAATTTTTCATCTGAACTTTGAAGAAAAAAATTCACGATGGGCAAAACAATTTGTAACAAGGAGCAACAAACAAAACTAAAATACAGATAGGTACTTTGTTTAAACAGCTCAGTAGTATCTCTCAGCAGTCATGGATGGATATCCATGGAAAAAGAACAGCTCACATGTAGCCTTTTAATGATATTAACTGTCAAAGTAAGACCCCAAATAATTCCAAAGACAAAAACAATTCCAAAAATGAAAACTACACATCAGTTTCACTTACAAATATCAATGCCTATATTTTAAGTAAAATGTCAGCAAATAGTAGCATACTAAAAGAACTAAAAGAACATTCTATGATGAAGTAGGGTTATTAAGCGTTTAATATTTAGTTTAATACCAGAAAATCTGTTAATGTAATCACTGTACTAATTTTTCTCCTTGGAACCATTTATGATGATTCCATAGACGCCAAAAAGACATTAGATAAAATTGAACATCCATTGTATTTAAACATTTCTAGTAACGTAGGAATATAAGAGAAAAATAAAACCTGAACTTTTTGTTTTCTAAAAAGACCTAATTGTCATCATCATCATCAGTCCATGGTGTGGCTAATTATGGGAAAAAGCGAAAAAATTTATAACATTAAAAGTATAAGAATGATGGGATTTACCTAGTCGTCCAGTGATCAGGACTCTACGCTTCTACTACTGGGGGCCCGAGTTCAGTTCTTGGTCAGGGAAATAGATCCCCCGAGCCAAAAAAAAGGAAGGAAAAAAAAGACTAAGAATGATAAAGAAAATTTAAGTACTGACAACTAAGAGTGATAAGTAATTTAGGAATTTCTGCAAAGTATCTGGGAGCCATGCCCCACTTGTGTGCAGTGCCCTAACTAGGAGGGAGCTGCAGGTCACACATGGAGACTAGACATAGCATTGTAGGTTTGAGAACACTGCAATCATCTCCATAGTCAGTGGAATAGGACCACCTGGAGAACATCTATAATTACACCTAGAACAGCAGTGACATCATGCAACTGAAGAAGCAAGAGCAGTAATCATCATGAACTGTAGACTAAACCCTTTCATAGTTCTCTAATTTCTAGTGAGCTTCATATGCTTAGATGGTATCTTGAAAAAGTAAAAGGAAACCCTTTTAATGTCTGAGGGTGGACTTCCCATCTAAGAGGAAGAGTGAGGGCTCAGAGCCAGATTTAGTTTTATTTAGAAAGAATAAAGTAAGATGGTATTTCTTATACCAAAATATGATTGAGTGCATTTATACCCACTACATTATGGAGCGCTCTTACCAATTGGTAAGAAAAATACAGTGGTGGGAAACTGGAAGACAACCAGAATTGGCTGTTCACAAAATAAGAAATAAAAATGACCATGATTTTTTCCCTCCAAGTTAGGGATATAGAAAATCAAAGGAGACCATTCTTCTCATCCTAACAACCAAACAATATGAATATGCAGCAAAATAGTAGTTTAAAATCAATTAGAGAGCTGAAGATGCAAAGAAACCACAAAGAACTCTGTTTCTGAAAAATAGGGCCCTTCATAGGATGTTGTTCTCATTTTTGATGGAACAGCATGAGGAAGAGAAATTTATCATACACAGGGATCAGTAAAAATCAGTTGACCTTTTAATTAAAGGCCTTTTAATGGCTATATGTGAGTGAGTCAACACTTACTCTCATTTCTATACCATAGGTCTTCACAAGTGTTCAGGTTAGTCCACCCATCTTGCCTGAAGCGCTTGATGTTCGACTATAGCCTGGATTAGAGATGAGAGCTGAGAGCAACCCTTTGGCAGCATTTCAAGTCTTCACAAGTTACAAGCAGCTGCCCTTTTAAGGCTAGGGACAGGCAGCAAGACAAGGATCTCTTTACATACACAGAACCAAGGGACTGGAGAGCAAAGAGAACTTCTTAGCCACCCAAAAAGCTGATAGCCAGCTTGTAAAGCAGGGAGAGATTGTCCGTAATTCCTAAAGCCAATAGCTTAGCTGTGAAATGAAAAGAGATTTCCAGAAGATTGTCTGAGCGAAATCACTATCAAAGTTTGCATTTAAACCAAATACAGAATACATCATGAGAAACACTGGGCTGGAAGAAGCACAAGCTGGAATCAAGATTGCCGGGAGAAATATCGATCACCTCAGATATGCAGATGACACCACCCTTATGGCAGAAAGTGAAGAGGAGCTAAACAGCCTCTTGATGAAAGTGAAAGAGGAGAGTGAAAAAGTTGGCTTAAAGCTCAACATTCAGACAACGAATATCATGGCATCTGGCCCCATCACTTAATGGCAAATAGATGGGGAAACAGTGGAAACAGTGTCAAACTTTATTTTTGGGGGCTTCCAAATCACTGCAGATGGTGATTGCAGCCATGAAATTAAAAGATGCTTACTCCTTGGAAGGAAAGTTATGACCAACCTAGATAGCATATTGAAAAGCAGAGACATTACTTGACCAACAAAGGTCCATCTAGTCAAGGCTATGATTTTTCCAGTAGTCATGTATGGATATGAGAGTTGGACTGTGAAGAAAGCTGAGCGCCAACGAATTGATGCTTTTGAAGTGTGGTGTTGGAGAAGACTTTTGAGAGTCCCTTGGACTGCAAGGAGATCCAACCAGTCCATTCTAAAGGAGATCAGTCCTGGGTGTTCTTTGGAAGGAATGATGCTAGAGCTGAAACTCCAATACTTTGGCCACCTCATGCGAAGAGTAGACTCATTGGAAAAGACTCTGATGCTGGGAGGGATTGGGGGCAGGAGGAAAAGGGGATGACAGAGGATGAGATGGCTGGCTGGCATCACCGACTCGATGGACGTGAGTTTGAGTGAACTCTGGGAGTTGATGATGTACAGGGAGGCCTGGCGTGCTGCAATTCATGGGGTCGCAGAGAGTGGGACACGACTGAGCGACTGAACTGAACTGAACAAATGTTACAAGATCCAGGCCCTGATCAATTACAGATCAGATTAACTTAGTTCTCTGCTTTAGTGGTCTAATGAAAGATAGGGATCTAGTGGCCCTTTCTTAGAGATGAGTGGTATTTACGTCAGTTTTACTGTTCTTTTATGTGAAACATCTGGCATATGGGTTTTTTTAAAATTATAAGACAAGAAGAAGCAAGAAAACTTGATATGTGGTCAAGAAAGGAAATAGTCAATAGAAGTAGACCCAGATGTTAGAATTGACCAATGGGGAGTTTAAATGATTGATGAAAGTGCTAAAGAATCTGGAAGAAAATGGGACAACATATGTGAAGAGATGAGGAATTTTAACAGAGACCTGACAGCTATAAAAAGAACCAAATGAAAATGCTAGAAATGAAAAATGTAGGGTTTAAAAATGGGGGATTTATTAAATTGGCTAATTTATTAAATTAGGCACCAATGAGGAAAAGTTCAATGAACTTGAAGATAAGTCAATAGAAAGTTTCTAAACTGAAGGACAGAGAGAAAAAGAACAAAAAGGGCAGAGCACAGTATCCAGTATCTGCCAAACAGGGTCAAATGATCTACATAGTAAATCATTGGAGTCCAAGTATAGTTGGAGTCCCAGAAGGGAGAATAGAGAGAAAATGGGGCAATAAATTTAAGTTGATAATATCCAAAAACTTTCTAAATTGATTAAATACATCAATCCACAAATTCAAGAGCTTCAGTAAACCCCAAGTATGATAAATATGTATGAAAATGACCATAAATTTGTAAAGGGATCTCTGAGGTGAATCTACATGTGCTAATAAAATTCAAATCCAACAACCAAAAGAAGTTAAAATGCAATTTCAGTCCTGACTTGTACTGATAAAATATTGTAAAAAAGGGAGCCAATCCATACCCATATTACCTGTTTGTTTTTTAAATTTATCTATTTTTGGCTGTACTGGGTCTTCGTTGCTGTTTTCAGGCTTTCTCTAATTGCTGCAAGCAATTACTCTCCAGGTGCAGTACGCAGGCTTATTGTGGTGGCTTCTCATTGTGGAGCATGGCCTTAGTAGTTGGAGCATGCAGGCTTAGCAGCTGCAGCTTGTGGACTCTAGAGCAGGCTCGGCAGTTGTACACGGGCTCAACTGTGGTTGTCCTACAGTATGTGGGATCCTCCCAGACCAGCAATCAATCTGTGTCCCCTACATTGGCAGATGGATTCCTAACCAGTGGACCACCAGAGAAGTCCCTATATTTCCTCTTAAAATCTACTTTTTTTTTTTTTCTTCTCTCATCTCTTGCTCAGCTGCTCCATAGCCTCCAAAGTTTTCTTTAAAAACCCTTTTTCTCTTCACTATCCAAATACTTTTTCTGGTCATATGTGTTTTCTCTTTGCTAAGACTGATAACCTTACAGTCAGAATTAGCATCTAGGCCTTAAATCTCACTGGCCAGTCTTTGATGGCCAGACTGCCTACAGCTACCTGCTTCTTGGTCACATCCCGCAAAGAGAAAATGCAGACTGCTCTGAGATTTGATTTAGAAGGATGTTCAAAATATGTTTGGTGAGAAAAGTAAAAAAGTAGAGTATATTTCCATCTTTGTAAAATAATTTGCATTTGTGTGTCTTAGAAATTTCAGATGGTAGTCTTACTGGTTATTATTTTTATACGGTTATATATTTTTAAAATATTATTTTATTTATTTTTGTTTTCTTACATTTATTATATAATTCTTAAAAATACTTTTAAATGTTGAAATTAAACTTCTTTTCCCCCTTTAAGTCATTTGAGAGCAGACACTGCTGGATGCCAGCCTAGGGCCAAGAGTCCTGTCTGAAGTTCAGGGTCCTTCCCTAATGGGCAAGGGCAAAGGCACATTGACATATTTCTTGAATTTTACAGACTTTTCCTGCTTATCTGACCTTGATATGTATCTGGGCCTGTCTTCTGAACTTGGCCTTGAGTCTGAGCAGATAAACTTTCCCTTCTTCATCATCAGATCTAACAAACCAATTCTACTTCCATACACAGAATCCATTTCCACAAATGCAGGTGGAAATTTTTTGAGAATAATGTGTCTGGTGGAAACCATACAGGCTCTAGGTATCTCTCACCTAGATATATTTTCACTTTTGCTGGTTGTTAGTATTGCATCCTCAGGTCACTTTACTGTTTAGTACCTCAGTCTCCTCATATATAAAATGGGCATAGAGAAGTACACAGTGGTATTCAGTTCAGTTCAATTGCTCAGTTGTGTCCAACTCTTTGTGACCCCATGAACCGCAGCATGCCAGGCCTCCCTGTCCATCACCAACTCCCAGAGTCCACCCAAACCCATGTCCATTGAGTCGGTGATGCCATCCAACCATCTCATCCTCTGTCATCCCCTTCTCCTCTTGCCTTCAATCTTTCCCAGCATCAGGGTATTTTCCAATTAGTCAGCTCTTCACATCAGGTAGCCAAAGTATTGGAGTTTCAGCTTCAACATCAGTCCTTCCAATGAACACCCACGACTGATCTCCTTTAGGATGGACTGGTTGGATCTCCTTGCAGTCCAAGGGACTCTGAAGAGCCTTCTCCAATACTACAATTCAAAAGCATCACTTCTTCGGCACTCAGCTTTCTTTATAGTCCAACCTTCACATCCATACATGACCACTGGAAAAACCATAGCCTTGACTAGATGGACCTTTGTTGGCAAAATAATGTCTCTGCTTTTTAATATGCTGTCTAGGTTGGTCATAACTTTCCTGCCAAGGAGTAAGTGTCTTTTAATTTCATGGCTGCAGTCATCATCTACAGTGATTTTGGAGCCCAGAAAAATAAAGTCAGCCACTGTTTCCACTGTTTCCCCATCTATTTGCCATGAAGTGATGGGACCAGATGCCATGATCTTCATTTTCTGAATGTTGAACTTTAAGCCAACCTTTTCACTCTCTTTCACTTTCATCAGGAGGGTCTTTAATAGTTCTTTGCTTTCTGCGTAAAGGTGGTGTCATCTGCATATCTGAGGTGATTGATATTTCTCCTGGCAGTCCTGATTCCAGCTTCTGCTTCATCCAGTCCAGCATTTCTCATGCTGTACTCTGCTTATAAGTTAAATAAGCAGGGTGACAATATACAGCCTTGACGTACTTCTTTCCCAATTTGGCACCAGTCTGTTGTTCCATGTCCAGTTCTAACTGTTGCTTCTTGACCTGCATACAGATTTCTCAGGAGGCAGGTCAGGTGGTCTGGTATTCCCATCTCTTTCAGAATTTTCTACAGTTTGTTGTGATCCACACAGTCAAAGGCTTTGGCATAGTCAGTAAATCAGAAATGGATGTTTTTCTGGAGCTCTCTTGCTTTTTCAATGATCCATTGGATGTTGGCAATTTGATCTCTGGTTCCTCTGCCTTTTCTAAAACCAGCTTGAACATCTGGAAGTTCACAGTTCACGTATTGCTGAAGCCTGGCTTGGAGAATTTTGAGCATTACTTCACTAGCGTGTGAGATGAGTGCAGTTGTGCAGTAGTTTGAGCATTCTTTGGCATTGCCTTTCTTTGGGACTGGAATGAAAACTGCAAACTTTTCCAGTCCTGTGGCCACTGCTGAGTTTTCCAAATTTGCTGGCATATTGAGTGCAGCACTTTTACAGCATCATCTTCCAGGATTTGAAATAGCTCAACTGGAATTCCATCACCTCCACTATCTTTGTTCGTAGTGATGCTTCCTAAGGCCCACTTGACTTCACATTCCAGAATGTCTGTCTCTAGGTGAGTGATCACACCACTGTGATTATCTGGGACATGAAGATCTTTTTTTAATAGTGCTTCTGTGTATTCTTGCCACCTCTTTTTAACATCTTCTTCTTCTGTGAGATCAATACCATTTCTGCCCTTTATTGAGCCCATCTTTGCATGAAATGTTGCCTCGGTATCTCTGATTTTCTTGAAGAGATCTCTAGTCTTTCCCATTCTATTTTCCTCTGTTACTTTGCACTGATCACTGAGGAAGGCTTTCTTATCTCTCCTTGCTAGTCTTTGGAACTCTGCATTCAAATGGGTATATCTTTCCTTTTCTCCTTTGCTTTTGGCTTTTCTTCTCTTCTTACAGCTATTTGCAAGGCCTTTACAGACAGCCATTTTGCTTTTTTTGCATTTGTTTTTCTTGGGGATGGACTTGATCCCTGTCTCCTGTACAGTGTCATGAATCTCCGTCCATAGTTCATCAGACACTCTTGTCTATCAGATCTAGTTCCTTAAATCTATTTCTCACTTCCACTGTATAATGGTAAGGGATTTGATTTAAGTCATATCTGAATGGTCTAGTGGTTTTCCCTACTTTCTTCAGTTTAAGTCTGAATTTGGCAATAAGGAGTTCATGATCTGAGCCACAGTCAGCTCCTGGTCTTGTTTTTGCTGACTATAATAATAGTAAATATAAAAAATATAAATATTGATAAATATAAATAATAAGTATAAATAATATTTATTACATGTTATATAATATATATAATAAATAAAATATAGATAACATAGGCATCAAAGTAGTGAAGACGCTTGAGAATATTGTTTACACTAAGTATTCTCAGCAGAGGTTCATTGTGCTTTATGCCTGAGGCCAGGTATAGAGTCGTTGCATGGTTAACACAGAGTTCATAGCTCTGAGTACTTCTGTATCCTTAAAAGGGTGAGTAAGGAAAGAGCATAGATCCAGACAGTCAATTTTAGTTCAGCAAACAGAATGCCTGCTGTAAGCAAGGTGTGTGCTTATCATGTACATTTACACAGTGTGAGACGGCCAATGAAAACTACTATCCAGGGACTTCCCTGGTGATACAGTGAATAAGATTCTACCTGCCAGTGCAGGGGAGACAGGTTTGATTTCTGGTCCATGAGGATTCCATATGCTGAGGACCAACTAAGCCCATGTGCCACAACTACTGAGGCTGTGTGTTGGAAGTGCTGACGCCTCTGCGCCTAGAGCCTGTGCTTCTCAGCGTTTACCCCTATGTAGCCTCCGCTTGCTGCAACTAGAGAATCACTGTGAGCAGCAATGAAGAAAGTGCGCAACCAAAAGAAATATAAGGGCAGGGTTGGTTTATTAAAAATAAGAAAACTACTATCCAATTTGAGTACAAATTAACAGTGACTTCAAAATAGGGCCAAAGATGTCACTTCAAAATAAGGCCAAAGGTCAAGCAAGTCATAACTGATATTTTGGATTAGCTGATGATGCCTTAAAGAAAAGCCAGGAACGCAAAGCAGTGTGTAGTGGTTGGTGACAGGAATGAATTCAGAGAGGATGCTTAAAACCAGCTTGGATAGGGGAAGGAGGCGGGCTGTATTTGGAGGAGAATCAGCAGGTAAGGTACATATTTGCATTACCCCTAGGAGGAGGGGATGAGGGAGAAAAGGGCTCTGTGTCACCTCTGACTCCACTGAACTTCTAACTAAAGTCAACTAATTTGGCCTTGAACAAAGTTCACTGTTGTAACCCTTTTGGTACTTACTAGGTACAGTGTCTCTTTAAATAGCTTTACATTGCCTCATGAATAACTCCCTCTCAACAAGGACTGCCGATTGTCCGTTTTAAAAATAGGTTTTAAAGGAAAAAAAGCTTTATTGAAATATAATTTATATACCACAAAATTTACCCATTTTAAGTATATAATTCGATGATTTTTAGTAAGTTTACAGAACGATGCAAGTATCACCACAATTAGAATTTTACAACATTTCATCAACCCAGAGAGTTCCTTTGTGCTTGCAACAGAGCAGGATGAGCACAGCCCTTAACAGGCAGCCATTGCTGTACCTCATTACTCCGCACCCTGTAACTAGGCAGGCAGTCTTGCTCAGCCATTGGTTGGTGCCTCAGTGCTGCCCTGCTCCTCCTACCCCAACCCCTCAGCAATCAGCTGTCAATGAGTGACCCTTAGGGAAGTGATTCAGTCAACCGTCAATGGCGTGGTAGTCACCAAGTGGAGAGTGAGTTAAGAGGCAGATTCAGGCCTTCTTCTGGAGGCCCTCCAGCTCACCCATTCCTAGAGGGCTCCAGAGCCCTCACTAAGGCCTTCCACTAACTGTGGGCCAGGCCTTGAGTAGTGAACCTCTTCCCCTATCCCTGTCTGTCCAACCTACCAGCAGAGGGTGTCTGTCTGGTCACAGTCTGTGAGATCTGGTCTCCCCTATTTAAGCAACCTGAGGAGATGGAGGGCCAGTTAGGTTGGGGCCCTGGCTCCCTCAGGGATGATAGCTGGGCAGGATGTGGGAACCAGGCCCCGAAGGAGCTGCCAACTGAGATCTGTCTTCTCTTAGCCAGGACTGGGACCTTGGAGAGTGAAAGTTGTACCTTAGGACTTTGCCCTTTCTTATCTGGACAGAGAATTAACATTAAAATCTGGTAGAGATTTACAGGAACATCGTTAGCTGACTATGTATGACCTCACCTCAAGAACAAAGGATCTGATATCGAGAAGTCTGCAACAACTAACTGCGCCCATCCCCCACCTTTTGCTTTTAAAGGAGCTTGCTGAAAGCTTTCAGTAACTTTGGGGTTCTTAGAGCATGAGCCACCCATCTCCTTGTATCAGTCTATAATAAACCTTCGTCTGTTCCAAACCCTACGTTTTAGTATTGACGGGCCTCACTGTATCAGGCACATGGCCTTGAGATTCTGTAACATGCTCACTTGTAGTCAGTTTTCATTCCCACTCCCAGCCCTACCTAAGCAAACCACTAGTCTACTTTCTGTCTCTCTAGATTTGTCTTTTCTGAGTGTTTCATATATTGTAGTCTCTTATATCTGGCCTCTTTCACTGGGCATAATGTTTTTAACATCCATCCATGTGATAACAGGTATCAATAGTTTGCTACTACCCTTTAAACAATGTATTTAAATAGTC
Source organism: Oryx dammah (assembly GCF_014754425.2). NCBI lineage: Eukaryota > Metazoa > Chordata > Mammalia > Artiodactyla > Bovidae > Oryx > Oryx dammah. Next base: position 31,457,209 of record NW_024070194.1, on the reverse strand, counting down.
TGGTATTTTGAGATCAGATGTGGTTTCATGAGTCTGGTTTTCTAAAGTATCTCCTTAAATGACCAAACGCATTATCTTATTCATTTTCTTTCTAGGATTTGGTGGCTTTTGAATATCAGTGGACTAGCTTCTTCGCTAATTTTGACACAGAAATTCCCTTCTTGCTAGAATTGTCCGAATCTCAGGCTGGTGAGGTATGTAAAGGAAGGGTCAAAAAGAAAGAACAAATTGGCTGATTTTTTAATTTTTATTAAAAATTTTTCAGACTACAACACTACCAATCCTCATTTGGTTATCATTTCCTTAAACTTTGTTGCATGATGTAAAGAAATTTTTAGTTTCTGTGCCACCCCCTATATTCTTAAACTTAATATATATATTAAGAATATATATATTCTTAAACTTTGTTGCATGATGTAAAGAAATTTTTAGTTTCTGTGCTGCCCCCTATATATGTATAAGAATGTATTAATATATATATAGGAATGTGTATATATGAATATATAATATATATATAAGAATATATATATATTCTTATATATTCTTTTTTGTTTTTCTGTGCCAGTTTTTTTATAATAAAGATACTCATTTCTTAGAGGTGATGTCCTTGTCAGGAATTCTGTTTGGCACCAGTTAATAAGCCTAGGAATAATTCTTCACATATGAATAGCACACCTTTGTCAGTTGAACCTCTAGGTGATGACAAGCTTTCTTTCTAAGCAAACAACAAAGTGAAGTTGCTAGGTTCAGGCTAGGAACCATTCCATGAGTAAACTGAGGTATGTAAATCAAGAACTAAGGTACAGAACTGTTCCCAAAATTAGTCAACAGGCAAGATCAAAGAGATCTTGAGCTTGCACTTGAGCTTACTTTGGGTTTGGACTGCCAGTGTTCAGTTCTCCTGTGTTTCACTGTGACCCAGTGTAAGCCCTACTCCTGCTCTTTAGAACTGGAGTTGATCTTTGTTACCATACACTTTACTTTTACCTTTTTTACCTTACGCTATAAACCCCACAGTATATTGGTGTTATTCTTTTTTAGTCAATTATCTTTTTATCTTTAAAAATAAAAGATTTTAAATAATTTAAAAATCTTACATATCTGCCCATGCAGTTGAAATTTCTGATGCTGTTCATTTTTTTGTGTTAGACACAGATGTTCATATGGTATAATTCCCTTCTCCCTGAAGGATATCCTTTAACATTTTTTGTAGTGTGAATCTTCTGATAATTCAGAAGAAAATTCTTCCAGCTTTTGTATGTCTGAAAATATTTTTTTCACGTTCATTTTTAAAAGTATTTTTGTGGTGTGTGGAATTCTAGGTTGACAGTTTTTTCCTTTCAGTACTTGAAAGATGTTGTTTCACTCTTTCTCACTTGCATTGTTTCTGATGATGTCTTTTATCTTTTTCTCTGTTCTTCTCCGTATAACTGGTCTTTTTTCCCTCTGGTAGCTTTGAGGATTTTCTCTTTCATTACTGGTTTTGAGTAATTTGATTACCATATATCTATAATTTTTTAACTGTTCATTTTTAAAAATTATTTATTTTTTATTTTTGGCACCCCTGGGTCTTCATTGCAGTGAAGACTTCATTACTTTCTCTAGTTGCTCTGAGCAGGAGCTACTCTACAATTGTGGTGTACAGACTTCTCATTGCAGTGGTTTCTCAAGGCATGTAGCTCGGTAGTTGGTGGTGTGTAGGCTCGGTAGTTGCGGCGTGTGGGCTCGGTAGTTGCGTAGTTGCGGCGTGTGGGCCCAGTA